>NC_047525.1:16340953-16386660 GCF_902827115.2 Pseudochaenichthys georgianus | reverse complement strand
TGATAACTAAAATGATTTTTCTTGTTAAATGTATAAGTATGGGTATTACGATAACATACTCATACCTTCTTCTTTTTATTTCTCTATCTTCTTCTCTATAGACCATCCCTGCCCCGTTACCAAAGGACAGCCGCTGTTTTCTTAAGGTCTGCTTTTTAAGGCTACACCATATGGTTATAACTGTTATTGATGTATCAGCCTGATATGGTGACTTTACGTCCATAAAATGTAGAAGCAAAGTGAAATGTTTCTTCAGCGATACCCCATCTATTTCTGATTTTTTTTATTTGTTTTATTTTTTGTGGGGGGTGATTTCCTAAAAAAGATCAAGCATGGGTGATTTAAAAGGTGTAGAAAATCTTTTATCGAGGGTTTACCGGACACTGGTGATTTATACAATGATGAGGGCTTTGTGTATGAAGACATGTCATTCCCGCAATGTTCTAACAGCAACAGTGAACTAAATCATGCTATAAATCTGTTTCCAAGAGTGACCTGGCCAAGAAGGGCAGCATGTACAAAGTTACAACATATAAAACACAGACATGAAAGGCAGACAAATACAGCTGTAAAACACAAATAAAATGGCACATTAGCCAGTCAATATAAAACCTTTATTTAACCAGATTGTCCCATTGAGATCATAGATCTCTTTTTCAGGGGAGACCTGCAGAAATATGCAAAGTAAACAAACTATTAAAATCATTCAAAAACTGGCAACATTTTTAAAACGATTTCAAGATATACGAGCACTCACATCGACCAAAACTAAAAAAGTGTTACACAGTGACTGACATTCTGTACGGGAGTTCACACCCCAGCTGCTGTAGGGAGTTGAAATATGTTATGGTCTCTCGAGGGATGGTGGTTAAGAGACAGATTCTTAGTTTTTGGGACTGCCTCAGGGGGTTAACGACATCTACTAAAAACAAAGTACTTCATTATCTACTTTTTTTCAGCTTTTAATACACAAAAGTGCAGGGAAGGTAGGCAGATTTAGAACACTATCTATGAGATAGTGTTAGTGTTCCCTGCCCTTATCCATTTATTTTTTCTTTATTCAGCAATCGGCAATTGTGTCACCTTGTTTTTCTTGTTAATTAGGGAAAGTGCTTGCTTAAATGTATGTATTTTAAGTGCATATTATAGAACAGGTATAGGGCAATGTCAAAATTAGCCCAAACTTTTTTATTCACAATGTTTAATGATAAACATCAAAATATGCAGGGGGTCCAATTCTTAACTTTTCCCTAAAACATTCTAGAATTTCTTTATCTAACACAAAAAATCATGAATTTTAAAAACACTTGACAACAATAGATACGTTGTTCCTGTTTTTTATTACGATTATCAGATACAAAATGATAAGTATAAATAAATCTATGCTTTCAAATGCATTATTCAGAGATATTAGGCCTGTCAAATCAAAACTGGAGCATGTGAATAAGAGAGAGCAGAGTCCTAACCAGCTGATCCGAACCAAACTCTGAGCAGCCGGCGGCTGAGACGGAGCCAACCAGCATGCGGACCAAACTGCTGCTAAGAACTCATGTTTAAATGAAATAGCAAGCAATGAATTCAAAGTGTGTATTTACTACACTAAGAGGAAAAGGAGATTTATCTGAGTTCTGTTGTGAGAGATTCGTGAGTAGAGAAGCGGCATCAGGTTTACAATCCCTCCTGCTAGGACGAAAAACACAACTGCAGGTAAATGTGATGATGATGTGTGACAGGTTGAATGCAGGCACAATAATCATTTTATTTTCTGAAATCTTTGGTATCGTAATCGTTTAACCAACATTGTAGTTCAAAATAAAATTTGAATAATCACCCTATGCTCCAACCAAACCAAAAGAGAATACAAAATACACTCATGTAATAACAAAAATAAGTTAATTTGTCATTTTAAAGCAAATAAGACAAACCTCTACGAATACAGACTTTACATTTTCCAACATCGACATAATACAATTGAAATGTAACCATTTAACATATAAAATCGCTCATGTTTTCATCGAAGGGTATCTACAGCATTACTATACTTTAGAGAAGATTGGTACAGTATATGATGATGTACATTATATATATATAAAGCTTATGTGGGATACACAAATAAATATCACCCAATGGATGTTATCTACATCTCATCACATTTTAACTCCTCAGAGTGATTGTGTCTTGATATTTGTCTATATTGATGTTAAACATGGAGCTGCTGTGATGCAAGTCAAATTTGATCTGACCATTAAAGTATTATCGTATTATCGTATCGTATTTCTGCAGGAGATCCACACATAGATAACTCAACATCACAAAGAGGTCAAAAACTTCACAACAGCCCTTTCAATTGGGACAAAATGTATCGACAGTCATTTAAAAATGACCCCTCTCACAACTAAGAAGAAGTTAAGAAAATGGACACTGCAAATATAGCTAGGTAAAATGCCAAGTGGGTACAGCTCATTACAAATGTTAATCTTGGGTTTGCTTTCACTCGATGAAGCTCAGTGCAAGTTCTTTCATGAAGTGCAGGGTCTTTCATGAAGACTTTCACCTTTCCTAGTCGGATTCTCGTCCCCCTAAATCTATCACAGCACGATGGAGTCTAATCGCCAAAGTTTAATATATATTGCCCTTTGTATACACAGCAATAAATATGTTTATCGCACTAAACAAACTTCAACTGTCAATCATTCCAAACACTCTTGAAACCGAGGAGGAGGGGCACACTTAAAATATTGTAACGCAATTTAATCACATTACAAAGTTTGACCCAAAGTTGCTCCCACGCGGATGTTCCCCATGAATAGAATGGTTTTGGAAGAGCAAAGGTGGCAGATAAATTAGCAAGAGCTACAAGTATTGCACATATAGTGTTCGCAATATGATAGCAGAAGAGATAATATGCATATTAGACTGACACAGTGAGTGAAAAGAGGAAGAAAAAGGTTTGATTAGCAGCATTATATTTGTTATTCAGACAACATTTTAGAGGGTTTAATTCTAAATTATGCAAGTTAACTGATGATGGCAGGAAATAGTTCAAATGAATTTTTTTTCCGCACGATTGTAAACGAAACATTTAAAGTGGTCCTGCAATCTTCATTTTCCGAAACATTCTGTAACATTATCTCAGAAATGAAACAAACATCAAAAGTGTATCATGTGCTCTCATTGTATGCTCTGTTTGTAGATGTAATGCATCTTTGCGTCGAAAACAGCATACACGTGAATATTTTGACTGAAGTGAAAAAACTCCATCAGGATATATCCAGTAATATGGGGAATTCTAAGCTGGAGACTGTCCTGGGGATGCTACAATCAGTATAACTATTGATTTTGTGTGTGAAAAAAAATAAAAAAAGTGTTTTTTACATCTAAAAACTGTTGTCATCATTATAGCAAGGGGAGCGTGTCTGATACATGTGTATTACAGTCCTTCTTGTTGTGTTTTTCAGTGTTTTCTGTGTGTCTGTACACACAAAGCACACTTCATTATCTACTTTTCAGCTTTTTTAAAAAGAAAAGTGTATCTTTCGGTAACTTTCTCAGAGAATTTAAGCATAAATCTGTCAAATGTTCAAAACAGCCTTGTTTCACTGAAATACCCTCAAAATCACAAACTGCCGTTAAGAGTCAGATTCTTAACCAAATCTACTGAAACAGAGTACTTCATTATCTACTTTTTCAGCTTTTAAATACAAAAGTGTATCTTTCGGTAACCTTCTTGAGAGAATTAAGCATAAATCTGTCAAAGATTCTTAACGAAATCTACTGACACAAAGTACTTCATTATCTACTTTTCAGCTTTTATACACAAAGTGTATCTTTCAGTAACTTTACCAGAGAATTTAAGCATAAATCTGTCAAATGTTCAAAACAGCCTTGTTTCACTGAAATACCCTCAAAATGACAAACTGCCATTATTACGAAATCTCCTCAAACAGAGTACTTTCTACAGATGAAGCCTTCCCACTCAACGCAATATGTCCCACCCACTCAGCAAATCATATAAAACTAAGGACGACCGTTCAAAACTAGCCATGGATCTGAGAAAAACCAAGTCTGATGTAGCCTGCCCTTATTATCACCAGGATAATGGATATGGGCTTAATGACTGGATGTTACAAAGTAGGGGAGAGGATGTCCCCGAAGAAGAGCTCTCGTCTATATCATATCCATGTAAGGTCTTTAGGACAAAAGAGGACCATGATAACATGACATATGAAGAATATCTTTCTTTAAAAGATGGTATTATAGATAACCTTTATAGAAACAGTATATCTCATACCACTCGCCAAGATCGCAAACGACAATTTGCAGAAAAGAATAGAAAAAGTAAAGAAAAACGAAGAAAAAGAAAAAACAACATGAAAAGGAGAAGAAAAATTAAAAGCAAACGCAGAATGCGAATGAAAAGAAAAGGGACCATAGGACGGAAAACTAAAAAGACAAAAAGAAGGAAGGTGAAAAGAAAAAGAAACAAAGTGAAGAAATTTAAACTAGAGGATGGTGTTGAAGAGCCATTACCGGATCATAATAATCTTATAGATCATCTCCCGCTAACCGACTGCTGCGAATGTGTTGAACAAATACCAAAAGCAATGTCAAAAAACAGAGCATACAGTGAAAGCACATGATACACTATAAATGTTTCGTTTACAATACTATTACTATATATGAAAGCAAAAAAATAAAACACATTTTCATTGTGTAATGATTGTTTAATTGAAAAAACACAACATTCAACACAATTCATAGAAAACATATTACATTTTACCAAGTTAATGTCGTAGTGCATACAAGGTAATAGACTTAACGATTTGCACTGCTGCTTCTCTCCGCGTTTCATTGACAGTGATCGGTTTGTCGTTCAATTCACACAGCCCAAGTAGATGTTTAGGGGTCTCTTGGAAGTATACGAAAGCATTTTTTATATCAGATAAATGCATTAACATCACATGTAAATTCTCTATCCTTTCACCCGCAACGATTATAATCTGCTTTGCTTCTTCTTCGGTTTCTCCATTATTAGTTCTGAATGTAATCCTTTCTGGGGCTTCTTGTGCTTCTTGTGGTCTGTTGAATACCTGGCGTAGGATTTGTTTAGCTGTAAGGACAGGTACCATATAATTGTCTTCAAAAGCTTTGTCTATGTCGTCACACGTTTTGGCATATCCTTCGCTGTAATGACAACCGACACTAGAATAGAGATCCTCCAACAGTCTTTTAATACATATTCTGGCACTGTCGCCAATTTGGGCAATTCCACAGTATCGCGCTTTTTCTCTCATTATACTGAAGCAAAGTTCTGCCATTGCTTTTGGTATTTGTTCAACACATTCGCAGCAGTCGGTTAGCGGGAGATGATCTATAAGATTATTATGATCCGGTAATGGCTCTTCAACACCATCCTCTAGTTTAAATTTCTTCACTTTGTTTCTTTTTCTTTTCACCTTCCTTCTTTTTGTCTTTTTAGTTTTCCGTCCTATGGTCCCTTTTCTTTTCATTCGCATTCTGCGTTTGCTTTTAATTTTTCTTCTCCTTTTCATGTTGTTTTTTCTTTTTCTTCGTTTTTCTTTACTTTTTCTATTCTTTTCTGCAAATTGTCGTTTGCGATCTTGGCGAGTGGTATGAGATATACTGTTTCTATAAAGGTTATCTATAATACCATCTTTTAAAGAAAGATATTCTTCATATGTCATGTTATCATGGTCCTCTTTTGTCCTAAAGACCTTACATGGATATGATATAGACGAGAGCTCTTCTTCGGGGACATCCTCTCCCCTACTTTGTAACATCCAGTCATTAAGCCCATATCCATTATCCTGGTGATAATAAGGGCAGGCTACATCAGACTTGGTTTTTCTCAGATCCATGGCTAGTTTTGAACGGTCGTCCTTAGTTTTATATGATTTGCTGAGTGGGTGGGACATATTGCGTTGAGTGGGAAGGCTTCATCTGTAGAAAGTACTCTGTTTGAGGAGATTTCGTAATAATGGCAGTTTGTCATTTTGAGGGTATTTCAGTGAAACAAGGCTGTTTTGAACATTTGACAGATTTATGCTTAAATTCTCTGGTAAAGTTACTGAAAGATACACTTTGTGTATAAAAGCTGAAAAGTAGATAATGAAGTACTTTGTGTCAGTAGATTTCGTTAAGAATCTTTGACAGATTTATGCTTAATTCTCTCAAGAAGGTTACCGAAAGATACACTTTTGTATTTAAAAGCTGAAAAAGTAGATAATGAAGTACTCTGTTTCAGTAGATTTGGTTAAGAATCTGACTCTTAACGGCAGTTTGTGATTTTGAGGGTATTTCAGTGAAACAAGGCTGTTTTGAACATTTGACAGATTTATGCTTAAATTCTCTGAGAAAGTTACCGAAAGATACACTTTTCTTTTAAAAAAGCTGAAAAGTAGATAATGAAGTGTGCTTTGTGTGTACAGACACACAGAAAACACTGAAAAACACAACAAGAAGGACTGTAATACACATGTATCAGACACGCTCCCCTTGCTATAATGATGACAACAGTTTTTAGATGTAAAAAACACTTTTTTTATTTTTTTCACACACAAAATCAATAGTTATACTGATTGTAGCATCCCCAGGACAGTCTCCAGCTTAGAATTCCCCATATTACTGGATATATCCTGATGGAGTTTTTTCACTTCAGTCAAAATATTCACGTGTATGCTGTTTTCGACGCAAAGATGCATTACATCTACAAACAGAGCATACAATGAGAGCACATGATACACTTTTGATGTTTGTTTCATTTCTGAGATAATGTTACAGAATGTTTCGGAAAATGAAGATTGCAGGACCACTTTAAATGTTTCGTTTACAATCGTGCGGAAAAAAATTCATTTGAACTATTTCCTGCCATCATCAGTTAACTTGCATAATTTAGAATTAAACCCTCTAAAATGTTGTCTGAATAACAAATATAATGCTGCTAATCAAACCTTTTTCTTCCTCTTTTCACTCACTGTGTCAGTCTAATATGCATATTATCTCTTCTGCTATCATATTGCGAACACTATATGTGCAATACTTGTAGCTCTTGCTAATTTATCTGCCACCTTTGCTCTTCCAAAACCATTCTATTCATGGGGAACATCCGCGTGGGAGCAACTTTGGGTCAAACTTTGTAATGTGATTAAATTGCGTTACAATATTTTAAGTGTGCCCCTCCTCCTCGGTTTCAAGAGTGTTTGGAATGATTGACAGTTGAAGTTTGTTTAGTGCGATAAACATATTTATTGCTGTGTATACAAAGGGCAATATATATTAAACTTTGGCGATTAGACTCCATCGTGCTGTGATAGATTTAGGGGGACGAGAATCCGACTAGGAAAGGTGAAAGTCTTCATGAAAGACCCTGCACTTCATGAAAGAACTTGCACTGAGCTTCATCGAGTGAAAGCAAACCCAAGATTAACATTTGTAATGAGCTGTACCCACTTGGCATTTTACCTAGCTATATTTGCAGTGTCCATTTTCTTAACTTCTTCTTAGTTGTGAGAGGGGTCATTTTTAAATGACTGTCGATACATTTTGTCCCAATTGAAAGGGCTGTTGTGAAGTTTTTGACCTCTTTGTGATGTTGAGTTATCTATGTGTGGATCTCCTGCAGAAATACGATACGATAATACGATAATACTTTAATGGTCAGATCAAATTTGACTTGCATCACAGCAGCTCCATGTTTAACATCAATATAGACAAATATCAAGACACAATCACTCTGAGGAGTTAAAATGTGATGAGATGTAGATAACATCCATTGGGTGATATTTATTTGTGTATCCCACATAAGCTTTATATATATATATAATGTACATCATCATATACTGTACCAATCTTCTCTAAAGTATAGTAATGCTGTAGATACCCTTCGATGAAAACATGAGCGATTTTATATGTTAAATGGTTACATTTCAATTGTATTATGTCGATGTTGGAAAATGTAAAGTCTGTATTCGTAGAGTTTGTCTTATTTGCTTTAAAATGACAAATTAACTTATTTTTTGTTATTACATGAGTGTATTTTGTATTCTCTTTTGTTTGGTTGGAGCATAGGGTGATTATTCAAATTTTATTTTGAACTACAATGTTGGTTAAACGATTACGATACCAAAGATTTCAGAAAATAAAATGATTATTGTGCTGCATTCAACCTGTCACACATCATCATCACATTTACCTGCAGTTGTGTTTTCGTCCTAGCAGGAGGGATTGTAAACCTGATGCCGCTTCTCTACTCACGAATCTCTCACAACAGAACTCAGATAAATCTCCTTTTCCTCTTAGTGTAGTAAATACACACTTTGAATTCATTGCTTGCTATTTCATTTAAACATGAGTTCTTAGCAGCAGTTTGGTCCGCATGCTGGTTGGCTCCGTCTCAGCCGCCGGCTGCTCAGAGTTTGGTTCGGATCAGCTGGTTAGGACTCTGCTCTCTCTTATTCACATGCTCCAGTTTTGATTTGACAGGCCTAATATCTCTGAATAATGCATTTGAAAGCATAGATTTATTTATACTTATCATTTTGTATCTGATAATCGTAATAAAAAACAGGAACAACGTATCTATTGTTGTCAAGTGTTTTTAAAATTCATGATTTTTTGTGTTAGATAAAGAAATTCTAGAATGTTTTAGGGAAAAGTTAAGAATTGGACCCCCTGCATATTTTGATGTTTATCATTAAACATTGTGAATAAAAAAGTTTGGGCTAATTTTGACATTGCCCTATACCTGTTCTATAATATGCACTTAAAATACATACATTTAAGCAAGCACTTTCCTAATTAACAAGAAAAACAAGGTGACACAATTGCCGATTGCTGAATAAAGAAAAAATAAATGGATAAGGGCAGGGAACACTAACACTATCTCATAGATAGTGTTCTAAATCTGCCTACCTTCCCTGCACTTTTGTGTATAAAAGCTGAAAAAAGTAGATAATGAAGTACTTTGTTTTTAGTAGATGTCGTTAACCCCCTGAGGCAGTCCAAAAACTAAGAATCTGTCTCTTAACCACCATCCCTCGAGAGCCATAACATATTTCAACTCCCTACAGCAGCTGGGGTGTGAACTCCCGTACAGAATGTCAGTCACTGTGTAACACTTTTTTAGTTTTGGTCGATGTGAGTGCTCGTATATCTTGAAATCGTTTTAAAAATGTTGCCAGTTTTTGAATGATTTTAATAGTTTGTTTTACTTTGCATATTTCTGCAGGTCTCCCCTGAAAAAGAGATCTATGATCTCAATGGGACCAATCTGGTTAAATAAAGGTTTTATATTGACTGGCTAATGTGCCATTTTATTTGTGTTTTACAGCTGTATTTGTCTGCCTTTCATGTCTGTGTTTTATATGTTGTAACTTTGTACATGCTGCCCTTCTTGGCCAGGTCACTCTTGGAAAAGATTATAGCATGATTTAGTTCACTGTTGCTGTTAGAACATTGCGGGAATGACATGTCTTCATACACAAAGCCCTCATCATTGTATAAATCACCAGTGTCCGGTAAACCCTCGATAAAAGATTTTTCTACACCTTTTAAATCACCCATGCTTGATCTTTTTTAGGAAATCACCCCCCACAAAAAATAAAACAAATAAAAAAAAATCAGAAATAGATGGGGTATCGCTGAAGAAACATTTCACTTTGCTTCTACATTTTATGGACGTAAAGTCACCATATCAGGCTGATACATCAATAACAGTTATAACCATATGGTGTAGCCTTAAAAAGCAGACCTTAAGAAAACAGCGGCTGTCCTTTGGTAACGGGGCAGGGATGGTCTATAGAGAAGAAGATAGAGAAATAAAAAGAAGAAGGTATGAGTATGTTATCGTAATACCCATACTTATACATTTAACAAGAAAAATCATTTAGTTATCATATTGTAAAAAGCAAACATAGAAAGCATTTTATTTTTTACCTGGTAGTTTTTAATTCTCAAGCACAGTCTTTATTGAGGTTGTCAGGCCTGACTTGATGCAGAGATCCGAGCTGAGACCATTTCAGTTGTAGGACGGTCACAGCACCTGTTAGAGCATGTATGTTAAAAAACGTTATTCAGGATACTTTCACATCAATCTATACTTCATTTTACTTGAGGACTTAATCATGTATTTTGTATTTAGAAGGATACTTCATTAAAAGCTTCTTAAAAAATTGCAATCTACGTTTGTTATATATATATATATATATATATATATATAATAGAAAAACCAACAATTGCATAGAGGTTCTTTAACACCCATCAAGCAGCATTAACTAACTAACTAGGCTACATGATATTATAACATTAAAATAAAAGTACTTACCAGATATCTTTGTCTGATGGAGGAAAAGTGGAGAGAGGCTGTTTAGATGTTCGGAATGTACTTATATAGGCTAGGCAATATGTAAATGACTCTAAAAACAGCCAATAGGATTATTCCTGTTTAACAAATTAGCGTTATATTGGCTTTTTTTATGGCGGGGCAAATACTTTTTAGGTCTAGGAGTGTTTTTAACTGTAAAATACCTCCACATTCTAGTTTTCAGCGTACGGTTAAATCTTTCTACCATACATGCCTATATGTCAATGGCTGTTGTATAATATGCAATACCTCTTTTCTTCAACAAGTTTTGAAAAACTTTATTTAAAAGAATTCTTTCCCCGCAGCTGTTAGTGACTTTTTAGGGATCTCGCTGTGTGTTAAAACTATATCAAAAGCTTTTTGGTAACCTTACCCTTCTTTTTCTTTAATGTTTGAGCACAGGTTTTTCTATATACATTTACGACTGTTAATAAATAATTAAAACCATCATTATATTCGGACAGCGACTGCATATCACAGAGATCTGCTTGAAATTGTTGCAGCGGTCTGAGTACGAAAACTCTGTTTTCTTACAAAATGCACCAGTGTCGACTTGTACAAATGTATATGGTTTATCCTCTGATAAATATTCTCTGACTTTCTATATATATATATTTAAGTATATTACCTACCTACCTCCCTCTGTTTACAACATGTTTGTCTCCATAGGGGGTTTATGACTTCTCCATAGGGGGTTTGTGGTTTTCCCCCACCCTTATCCTTTAGCAAAAAGGCTGACTTTTTAAAATATCTGTTTTTTATATGCTTTACTTTGATTTGGAGCACCCAACGGATGGCTGTAAGTTGTCACCGGTGTCTCGCTGATTAAATTCATATCAAGACGTCTCTTGGCCATTTTCTCTCGACTTGAAAAATATTTAAGAGTGACTAAAGACGATGGCTTTTTATTTAGACAGAGGGAGAGGGTGAGGGGCGGGGGAAAGTGTGTGTGTGTGTGTGTGTGTGTGTGTGTGTGTTCCCCCTCCTCCACCATATGTTCTCTCCCCTCATGTCCTGTCATGTCCTGTTTGCAAAAACAGAGAGGTTTAAATATATGTTTTTAAGATGCCTTACTTTTGGGATTAATTTCATGTTATTTGCAAGTATTTGTAAATTACATTCGATACTGTATACAGGATTAACCACACAGGAAGTGGTAAGGAGGCGGGACATATATCCTAGGCATATTAATTGATTGAAAACAACGGCATTTTATTTTTCTCATTTTTTTAATTTTAATTTATTTTTTATTTTAATTTTGAAAACCGGAAGCGGGGGCGGGACATCCGCCGGAAGCGGGGGCGGGACATCCGGTCGAACGAGGCGGGACTTCCGGTTTCAAAATAAAAAGGCGGGACTTCCGGTCAAATAAGGCGGGACTTCCGGTCGAAAAGGGGCGGGGCGACCTGTCACTTTTTCTGCATACTAATGAGATTGAAGTGGCATTTGTATCACTACTCCTTTATTACCAAATGTAACCTCTGTTATGTAACTGTTATGTAAGTCTGGACTTGAAAGAACTGCTGTAAAACATTGATTTACTTGGCTGCCTCAGTCTCTTAGCTTTGTGCTTTTGAATCATGAATTAGCTCTTTCTAGATTTCTAACAGAAACATTATAATGAGTTAGTTATAAATATCATATCCCACATTACAAAAGGACAATAATTTGTATGTTTGGTAAATCTAATTGGAATGGTTTGCAAGCTTTAATTATAACATAAATACCCTACTTATTATTCTACTAATTATACTACTGTAAATCCAGAAACAGATGGTGAAGATAGAAAAGTCCTGCAGACAAACACTGAGTGATGGAACTGGTCATGGTCATGATGAAGAGTTCAGGTCATGATGAAGATTTCTTGTTTAAAAACATGACTTTGGAAACCCATACTGTAATACAAAATAGCAATAACAATTATTTTCAAACGAAAAACAAGTTTCATGTCTAAGATCACCAGCTCAATTGGAAATTATCGTTGAAGTGTTAACTTCATGGGACATTTCAGAAACCACAAATAAATCCAATAGGTTTATTTGTAATGATTTATAGGTAAATGTATTCATGTGATATTTTTTTAATCAATGGCAGTTAATATAAATAGTTAAATACTGTATATGTAACATTAAAGTGATAGCACCACAGGTGTGTATTCATGAATAAATGCATTACTGTTCTTGGAAATACCCGATTAACAAAGGCAGTCTTTCTGTCCTCTACAGCTTCTATCATTGACAAAGTCAGTCTCCAAAAGGGTGCCATTGTGAAATTGACTACACAGAAGCCCTCTGATGTGAATAAGTGTGACTTGTTTATCAGCTCGTATAACCTCCGATGTATTCCAAAGAAACCCTTTATTACCAAGTGTAACCTTTGTTTTGACCGCACCTTGGTAAATAAACACACTTTTTTTTATGTTTTAGTTTCTAAAAATGTTTAGGCTTTGGATAAAGTTGTCAGCTAAATGAAACAAAGTGTAATGTCTCTGTTACGATACTCTTTTGTTTTTCAAGATTGAGGCTCTTTGCTGCAAGAGAAGATGGTCGCTCAGTGTGCGAACCATTAGATGCAAGACGGCGCTGTAATCGCTCGGTCCTAAAGCTGCTCCAGACGAGAGCAGATGTAAAGTTCTCCAACATATGGCCTGGCGTCCAGACTGTCGGGTTAAGGGGTCGTATTTACAGAGGCCAGAGGAAGTGCAAGGCATACAGTTACATAACAGGAGGGTTTTCAGTCTGCGACTGAAAATGCGTAGTCTTTCAGCAGTCCTAATATCAATGGGGAGTTCATTCAACCATTTTGAGTATATCAAACAGAGCTGTTTTTATTGAGGGGTACCTGCGTCCAGATCTCAGGGAGAGAGAGCTGATTGACCAAGCAGAGCAAACTGCATGTGTTGGGGTGTATTGTTAACCATAACCATGTCCTTGATGGAAAGAAGGGCCCGATTAATTCACAGCACGGTATGCCAATACCAGCGGCTTGAAGTGGATTCAAGCAGCTATTGGTAACCAGTGAAGGGAGCGGAAGACAATGTAGTGTGGGAGTTCCCGTAGACAAGGCTTTAGATGACAAGAGCCTGGACCAGAACCTGCGTTGCCTTCTTGGTCAGACGGAGACATATCCTCGAGATGTCGTAAAGAGTGTTTCTGCAGGAGAGGGTTGTTTCAGCAATGTTAGCAGTTAAGGACAATTAGTCGTCTAGCGCAGTGGTTCCCAAACGGTGTGCCGCGGCACACTGGTGTGCCGTGAGGCAAGTCCGGGTGTGCCGTGGGATTTTGTGACAACCATACGTTATTATTGCAATATTATGGAAGCCCATTTCCGCCACTTGAAAAAAATAAAATCCCCATGAAAAGTCATAATTATGAGATAAAAAAGTCGAAATAATGAGATAAAAAGTCATAATTATGAGATAAGAAAGTCGAAATTATGAGATAAAAAGTCATAATAATGAGATAAAAAGTCATAATTATGAGATAAAAAGTCATAATAATGAGATAAAAAGTCATAATTATGAGATAAGAAAGTCGAAATAATGAGATAGAAAGTCATAATAATGAGATAAGAAAGTCGAAATAATGAGATAAAAAGTCATAATTATGAGATAAGAAGTGCGCATGCGCTGCAGTGGCGCTGTCTTTAAAGGTCCCTTCATCACCTTGCTGCTCTCCACCATGCAAACAGCATCTATCTAGTCCTAAATAAGGTAACTATTACAGGTGACTTTTGTAAATGTTAGATGTTACATATAGCCTATATTGCAGCTAAACTACAACAATGCAGTTCATAGCTTTGACATTACCTGTTATGAACTATAATATATATGCCTATAGTTTTGTGGTAACGTTCACGCCACTAATGACAATAGTGTAGGCATACTGCTGCTGTGAGTTGCTCTAACTCTAACCCGTGAACGTTACCACACAACTATAGGCATATATATTATATATATATTATATTCATAACAGGTAATGTCAAAGCTATAAACTGCATTGTTGTAGTTTAGCTGCAATATAGGCTATATGTAACATCTAAAATTTACAAAAGTCACCTGTAATAGTTACCTTATTTAGGACTAGATGCCGTTTGCATGGTGGAGAGCAGCAAGGTGATGAAGGGACCTTTAAAGACAGCGCCACTGCAGCGCATGCGCACTTCTTATCTCATAATTATGACTTTTTATCTCATAATTATGACTTTTTATCTCATTATTTCGACTTTCTTATCTCATTATTATGACTTTTTATCTCATAATTATGACTTTTTATCTCATAATTATGACTTTTTATCTCATTATTTCGACTTTTTTATCTCATAATTATGACTTTTTATCTCATTATTTCGACTTTCTTATCTCATAATTATGACTTTTTATCTCATTATTATGACTTTTTATCTCATAATTATGACTTTTTATCTCATTATTTCGACTTTTTTATCTCATAATTATGACTTTTTATCTCATTATTATGACTTTTTATCTCATAATTTCGACTTTCTTATCTCATAATTATGACTTTTTATCTCATTATTTCGACTTTTTTATCTCATAATTATGACTTTTCATGGGGATTTTATTTTTTTCAAGTAGCGGAAATGGGCTTCCATACAATATACAACTACACAAAGATAATTATTTTTTAATTTACTATATCAGTACTTTGTAGGTTTATATGTACGTAATCTGCGCGACTTGCGCGTCCACATCTCCGCGTGCAGTGCTGCATAAACATGGCTGAGTCAGCGATAACTCTCGAGGGGTGGAGGTATGCCCATTATTTTGAGTTCATCCGAAGAATAGACAGGAATGTGACGGTGAGGTGCAAACTGTGTCCAGGCCAGAAGCTGTTATCCACTGCTGTAAACACCACGTCAAACCTCAACAAGCACCTGCAAAGAACACTTGCTAAGGTGGAGCTACCGCACAGCTATTTGTTGTTTGTTTATATCACAGTCTGTTCTTCTTCTCTGTCTTCCGGTTGTTGCCTGTTTTGAATGACGAATACACACTCCCGCCGCCTGCTGGTAAGGAGAGTTATTGTACGTGCTCGGCTGAAGTCTTTGCGGTGTCTGGTTCCAGTGCAACACATGGCCAACACGCAGGAGAACACGCCGACGCAACAGCGTGAGCAGAAATAGACTGCGCAAAATATACAGATAGCAGGAGCCAGAGGACAGCCACGGTCAGATAGCAGGAGACAGAGGACAGCCACGGTCAGATAGGAAAACATTCAGGATCTGGATCAGCCTTATGCGACAATGGAAACTGAACTAAAGAGAACATTTGAAACTTTAGCAGTCTGCGTGATCTGCCTGCAGGGAGGGGCGGGCCGGCCCTGCTAGTAAAGTAACGAGTAAAGTAACGAGTTACTTTATGTAGAGAGTAACGAAGTAATGTAATATATTACTTTTTTTTAAAGTAATATGTAATATATTACTTTTTTTTTTAACGACCCCATCTCTGCTGAAATGTTACATTTATAATTTGTAGTTCAGGACCGTGGACAATGCAGCTTCCTTGCATTGACAGTTCTCTGTGCTGAATTTCCTTTGTCTCATGTTTAATGTTGTGACCTGTCTGGTTTAAATGAGTGTGTTGCTGCTTTGATGAAGCCTAATTTGATAACGTTTCAAATTAATTTCTGAAATATTTCGTTAATAAATATTTCATGAGTAATATAGTTGTCTTTGTCACATTTTATTTGGCATTAGTAAATAATTATGCACATAATACAGATATTTTACATGATATGAGTGATAACACGTGTTATAAGGGCTATTTTGCACAATAGGTGTGCCTTGAGATTTTTACTTGTCCTTTGGTGTGCCTTGGGCACAAAAAGTTTGGGAACCACTGGTCTAGCGTCATACGGTATGACGCTAGACGACTAATATGACTCATACCCCTATTACTTGGGCTGAAATATTAGGGTTGCTAGTCTTGTGCTGGTGGCCTGTCCAACCTGCACACATGCTCTTGTATCATTGTGTTTCCCTTCACTGCCCTGTTTCCACAATCCCCTTTCATCAGAGCACTGAGAGTCAGCGTAAAGCCCAAATGGATGTGTTCACTCCGACTGTGCCGGGGAGGGGGCTTCCCTGATGATGTTGGAAGAGGCTTACCATCCCGCTCTGCCACCTCTCTGCTAGATTATGCCTTGTTGGACAGCTGTGGGGTAATCATTACAATCTATGATTTACTTGTATGCTTTGCTCATTATGTTGATGTGAAGTCAGCTACTAAACTCTTTAGTTACATTTGATTTTGACACACAGCACTTCAAAAGCGGTATTATTGGGAAAATGATTTTCAGTTACAGTATTTAAAGTTTTCCCAATGTGTTAAAATATCCAGCACTGATATGATAAAGCAGCATGTTTATGATATAAACAGTATTGAGTGTGCATAATCTGTGCGTGCTGTCAGAGGAGCAGGGATTACCGCTCATCTCGATTTCCTGCTGGATTAGTCTCCGAGCATCAGGGGTATTGTCATGACAGCAGCAGGAGGAGGAGGAGTCTGAATCCCTGTTTGAAACCTTTAATTTAATAGTAAAAGCGTGGTTCATTAATTATTATTATTATTATCAGAAAAGCTAGTTTTATTATCTCAAAGGAAGAGTTACAGGTTAGACTCTTTTCTTTTGATAGTGTGAAGGTCCATTTAAATGGTCATTTGATGGGTTTACATTTCTAGCAAAGATACTAAGATCTAAACCTTGTGGGTAAAACATGAGATTTGACAGCGGATAACCGAGAAATGCTCTCCGATTTTATCACTACTCTTTGGTTATTATCTAAGATATCTCTGTCACCACCATGTCTTGCACACACATTTTCCGGCTGAGGACCTCAGATGAAAAAGTAAAGTGTTTCAGGGGCCTATTTTTCTTCGTCCAACAGTGCATTTACTCCAAGCATGATGAATGGTTCAGGCAGGGGCGGCGAGTACTATGGGCTAGGGAAGGCTAAGCCTTCCCAAATATTTGTGTCACTGCATCCTGGTAAAATAAAAATATAATGTATAATGTTTGTGTCTTTGACATTAGCGCTGCTATGCAGCCACCTGTGCTCTGTGCTACGAAGCCAGTTCAACAGACCCTGGATATGTTTGAGTTATCTTAACTAACCCTAACAAACGAGATCTCGCTAAGCGGTCCTACGACGCTGGTTATCAACTCGGTAAATCAAGCCAGGGTTTCTCTCTACAGCTGAGAGAGAGTTCATGTGAAAGGGGCGGGGTTAGCAACATTTGACCAATCACAAACAGGGACAAGTGTACTGACGGCGCAGCGTCATACTTCATTAATGAAAAGTAAACTAATATTAGACAAATATGAACTTTAAACATCCATGATTTACACATATAATCCAGGATACGAGCCACATAGTTGCACCTGCAAGGTGAATATAGAACAACTGGTTAAAAAATAACTACACTGTAAAACTTAATAAATTGTGGTAATTTAGAAAAAGTATGCAAACTCGTTGCCTCACAATAAGTAACTTAACTTAGAATGGTGAGTATGAACAACTTGTGTATTCTAAGTGTGCTTCAATTAATTTTGAGAAGTACAGCTGACTAGGGGTCGACCGATTATCGGGGACGATATTCCGCATTAGACCGATTATCGGTATCGGCCTTTTTTTTTATAAAATTGCCGATAACACTTTGGCTCTGATGCGGCCGTTTCTCTGGCTGCAGTCACCACTCTCTGTACACGAGCTATGTCCCGCCCACAGCGCTATAGGCCATTACTGAAGTGTCAATTAACACTGAAGATTTTCCGGGCGGGAGCCAGCCAGAGAGGTGGGACCTTCTCAGATTACAGGCAGGTGCGAAGAACGCAGATACAGACAGAGGCAAGCAGCAGCGCTGAGCGGCAGAGCCATACATGTGTTTCGAAGGTAAATCAGTTGAAAGCCGAAGTTCAATAAACATCCCAATCCCCTATGCTGAAGTTGCAAAAACAGCACGATCTATTGATCCATTTGATCTGTGACGGCCCCTAGGCCTTAGACTCAGGTCCCTGGTTAGCCACTCCCCAAATCAGGAGAGATTGCTGACACCTGATTTGGGTTGACTGCTCAGCTACAAGTATGGGTGTCTGAGCAGTCAGTCTTTCTCTCCTCTTGGGTAGCTTGGCTCTACTGGACCTTGGTTTGTTTGTGCTGTCGTTATATACTGATGCATGTTCACACACCCACACACACTACACACATAACTGATTAACTGACTTCATAGTTAATTTAGTTTCTTTAAATAAATGCACTTCAATTGGATGAATCATGTGTGGTCTCCTTCCTTTGTCCGTCCTTGAGCCAGGGCGTGACAGATCTCAAAAGTGTAATTGTGTTCTTTTGGAAACTCAATGTTCAGGGCATAGAGCAGTAGACTAAAAAGGTATACAAATGCAGTTGGGATGTCTGGTAGATCCGAGAGTACAATTGTCTCTTCCAAAACAACAGCAATACTGTGGACCATTTGAGACGGGGTTGGTCCACCATCATCTACGAGAACAGTGAGGACTCCCATCTTGACACCAGCAGTCTGCTTTTCTTCCGGATCAGTGTCCTGCATGTAGAAAGCAGATAAGCAATTATTATTGACCAAATAAGGATAATATATAACTGCAAATAAAACACTGGCTTGATTGCTCAGCAATGACACAATAATTACTGTTAAAATGTTAACTGTTGTACAACTAGTTCACTAGTAGTTCTGTAGCGAATCATGTGTGGTCTCCTTCCTTTGTCCGTCCTTGAGCCAGGGCGTGACATGGGGGCTCGTCTAAAGTCAAAAGTCAAATTTTGACATACATTTTGTTGGTATGAATTTTCTGTACTAATTTAGGTTGGAGTATCACACATGGATGTAGTTGTTTTGGAGAGCTTTATTGTAATCTAGTTTGGGCCAGTTTTCTTTGAGGTAAATATGCTAAATGTTTGGTGTGGCATGTGACTGGTGTTCTCCTCTGTGAGGCCAAGCAGCAGGTTCTAATAGAGTCTGTTGTCGGGGGTTGGGTTTAGTGTGACAGAGAAAGTGGCTAGAGCAGTTGTCTCGGGATCACGTCCATGGTTTATTGTGGGGTCGCTGTGTATACAGTTGCTTTCCAGTGCCACTGGGTTTCAGTGAATAAATACCCGCCACAAGTATCTGTACGAAGACTAGATACGAGTTTAGTCAAATAAGGGACATACTCTAATGAGTTAGTTGAGCATGGGGAGTCACCAGTTGTTGTTGCCACTAGTTGCATAGTTTAAAGGTTTGGTGTATGTTACCTCAATGTGGTTATCTAGGTTGCTAGATTGTTGTGGTTTGATATGGCTAACATTGTGGAAGATTTTGTTCAGTGTCCCTCGGCTGAGTTGTTGGAGCAATGTACAAAGGAGCAGTTGTTGAAGATTGCTCATTATTACTCTGTTGATTTTGATTCCAAGCAAACAAAGGAAACCCTGAAAAGTGTTATCAAGGCTCATTTGCTAGACTGTGCGGTACTGATGGACAGGGGAGGTAAGAGCATTGTCAATAATTATGTGTCTGGCTTAACATTTGAACAACAGAAAGAATTGTTGATTTTGAGGTTAGAACAAATGAAACTGGATTTGGAACTTAAACAATTGGCTTTGATTAGGGCAGGTAAAATGTCTGCATCGGCATTGAATGAGGAACTTGTAAGTTCACGCTTTGATGTTGCAAGTAATTTACTGTTGTTGCCAAAGTTTAATGAAAGTGATATAGACACTTTTTTTTGTCTGTTTGAGCGTGTTGCAGATTCAAGGGGCTGGCCTGATGAGGACAGAACTTTAATGTTGCAGTGTGTGTTTACAGGTAAAGCACAAGAAGCCTACTCCGCTTTATCTTCTGATGCCTGTAAAGATTATGATACGGTGAAATCGTCTGTTTTGAAGGCTTATGAGTTGGTGCCTGAAGCGTACCGCCAACGTT
The DNA here is from genome assembly GCF_902827115.2 of Pseudochaenichthys georgianus. Taxonomy (NCBI): domain Eukaryota; kingdom Metazoa; phylum Chordata; class Actinopteri; order Perciformes; family Channichthyidae; genus Pseudochaenichthys; species Pseudochaenichthys georgianus. The sequence goes on along the minus strand of NC_047525.1, from coordinate 16,366,324 downwards.
TTAGAGACTGGCGAAAGAGTGGTAACAAAACACATGTGGAATTTACACGGGATTTGATCTTGCATTTCAAGCGCTGGTACTCTTCTTCTGGGGTAAAAACATTGGATCAGTTGTGATTTAATCATTCTGGAGCAGTTGAAACAGTCTGTCCCTGAGAACATTGCAACCTATATTAATGAACATAAAGTCACATGTCCTAGGGAGGCAGCAGTACTGGCTGATGAGTATGTGTTGACGCACAGGCGCATCTTTGGTGAGCGTTATGAAAGGAATGAATCTCAGAAAGCAGGATCTTTGTCCCCAAAGTTTGCACAGCATCCTAATGGCACAAGAAATGCAAATGTGTGTAATTATTGCCATCAACAGGGTCATTGGAAAAAAGAATGTCCTTTGCTAGAGGGGTAAAGCAACAATTTTCGTGTGAAGTCAGTTGGTTTGGCTACAACTGTTCATAATCCCAGAGTTGGTGAAACAGAAGTCTTGGCTCCATTGCAAATGCAGGGCAAGGCAATTGATATCTCAGAGGTTGAGTCGGGTTATGCTTCGTTTATGTCTGACGGTTTTGTAACCCTAGTTGGGAGTGACAAGAAAGTTCAAGTCAGGATTTTGAGGGACTCAGGCGCTTTGAATACTTTGGTGAGGGAGGCCATCTTGCCTTTTTCTCCAGATTCAGACATGGGGCGCTGTGTTCCAGTTCGAGGGATTGGTCTGCAATCCATTTCTGTGCCTGAGCATAAACTGTTTCTGTCCTGTGATTTGGTCCAGAGAGAAGTGGAGGTTGGTGTTCGTCCAGAGTTGCCCGTGACTGGAGTGGACATCATTTTGGGAAATGACCTGGCAGGTGGTCGTGTTTGGCCAGATCATGCAAAGCCATTCAGGGGTAACAAAATAAACATTGAAGGAAAGAGTTTTCATGTTAGAGGCGAGGACTGGTTTTGTACTGATAAATGTGGAATGATGAACTTTGCTAGAAGAAGCAGTTGTTACAGATGTGATAGGAAGAAACCCATGAGGGCACAGATGATGAAAGCTGGAGGAACAGATAGTTGGAAAACTCTGGCTGGGAAGAGCAGGGGTCTCTTCAGTGTATATGATTGGAAGTGCAAAACATGTGGCAATGTCAATTGGGCTAGAAGGTCAGAGTGCAACATTTGTAACACACGGAAGTATGTGAAAGAGAGCTACAGTAACCTCTTTGGATAAGATGGGGCAGGCAAGGGGAGCTTCGTCCCAGTCTTCTTGAAGTGTTGGCCGTACAGGCATTCCCTGTTTCGTCCACTAAGCAGCAGTAGTTGCTTTTCCTGGGGTTAGGCTGTAATGATTGCAGGTTTTTTGCAAATTTCGGTAGTCACCTCAGGTACTTTTTGTCATAGTTCCTTCTTTCCCTAGTATCACTTTTGATAGGCTTATAATGCAGTTTGTGTGTGCTCTGAGACGTGTTACTCAGATTTATGAATTGGAAGAAAATGTTGTGTCTAATATTCTTGTTTTGTTTCAGGATCTGAGGTGCTACCTCATTCTTAAGGGGGGAGGTGTGACGGCCCCTAGGCCTTAGACTCAGGTCCCTGGTTAGCCACTCCCCAAATCAGGAGAGATTGCTGACACCTGATTTGGGTTGACTGCTCAGCTACAAGTATGGGTGCCTGAGCAGTCAGTCTTTCTCTCCTCTTGGGTAGCTTGGCTCTACTGGACCTTGGTTTGGTTGTGCTTTCTTTATATACTGATGCATGTTCACACACCCACAAACTACACACAACTGATTAACTGACTTCATAGTTAATTTAGTTTCTTTAAATAAATGCACTTCAATTGGATGAATCATGTGTGGTCTCCTTCCTTTGTCCGTCCTTGAGCCAGAGCGTGACAGATCTCAAAAGTGTACTTGTTCAGGGCATAGAGCAGTAGACTAAAAAGGTATACAAATGCAGTTGGGATGTCTGGTAGATCCGAGAGTACAATTGTCTCTTCCAAAACAACAGCAATACTGTGGACCATTTGAGACGGGGTTGGTCCACCATCATCTACGAGAACAGTGAGGACTCCCATCTTGACACCAGCAGTCTGCTTTTCTTCCGGATCAGTGTCCTGCATGTAGAAAGCAGATAAGCAATTATTATTTACCAAATAAGGATAATATATAACTGCAAATAAAACACTGGCTTGATTGCTCAGCAATGACACAATAATTACTGTTAAAATGTTAACTGTTCTACAACTAGTTCACTAGTAGTTCTGTAGCGGGTCTAGTATTTATCCTGAGAATCGGGCTTCATCTTCAAAACAGTTTTATCTATGATTATAGGAAAACTTAATAACTGCACTTGTATGACATTAAATGTAGACTTATGATTAATGGACAACCATACTGTACGCAGCAGGCAAAGGGTAATGTCAGACTCTCAGAAGTCAGGATCCATTTGTGATTTATTTAAAATGGCAAGTCTTCTCTGAACAAAAGAACTTTGCAATAGTTGTTTGAACCTGATGGAAGAGAGATTTAATTATTAAACAGGACTTATGTAAACTTTGTTGATGAGATGAGGTAAAAGTGAAGTAAGTACCAAAATATGATGCTTTTACAAGATAGGACACCCCTTTTAGATATAAATGGATTTGAACCTTTTTAATAACTTTCACATCAAATCTTGAGTTACGAGAAGTGCATTTTTGAGGCAACTGAAAACTTCACATTTGACATTCAAAATCAAAGATTTTTCTAGTAATTTGTCTAGAAATGTGTCTAGTGAAATGTTCTAATTATGTGATACTGAATTTTGGGTTAGAAAAAGGTGTAAACTGTAGTCATCCAGATTAAAACAAATAAACGCTTTAAATAATTTATTTTGTGTCTAATGCACCTACATAAAATATAAGTTTCACTCTTCAAATAGAATTACTGAAATTATTCAACTTTTCCACGATATTCTAATTTACTGAGATGCACCCGTTTGTTCTCTTTAAGAATATTGTAAATGATCATTACGACATTAAAGACAAAAGCTACCTGTTCATCAAGAGAATTCAATAGGTTTTCCACCCCTTGACCGAAGGATCCTTACTCTATACAGTTTTATCAGTCAAGGACAGTATTCATCCAAGGCTGCTGTAAATGTCCCAAACAGGTCCTTGGTGGTGATTCGAAGGACCTCATAGCAAATTTGTGGTACACAAAAGCAGCATAAAGACAAAAGCATTAATACAATGAATGAGTTTTTAGTCCTTTCAGAATTACTGTAGAAGCCATTTATATTGATGTTGGCATTTAAGTTTTTTTGTTTGGATTAAGGGTAATGTACTATTTTGAAAAACTGGTACTGTACAACTCAAGAGAATAAAAGTCAAACTAAACTGTAATCTCTGCGTAAGATCACTCCCACAACTCACCTGTGAATAATGGAAATGGCCACTACAATTACTTTATATTGTTAATCACTGTATCTTGAAAAAAAACTGAACCCATTTAACAGTTATATCTGAGTATATTAAAGAAATATCTGTAGCCGCAGAACACATTTGATCACACAAATCATAAACTAAAGATATAGTTGGTGTATTTACAGTCTACAACAACTACAGCTTGTTGCATTTATTTAAGAATGGCATAAAAGGAAACCGTTGTTTATTGCTATAATGAAATAAAACACTAAACTTAGGAGAGAAAATACACTGGCATGTGTAGGCAGTCCTAACATCTATTCTCATTCCTCCTCTTTGTGGAATGTAAATAAAATACAAAGTAGCTGACATATACCTGCAGCCTAATATGGTAAAAAGCATAACAAAAGAAATAAGCCAGTTTGTGTTTATTTAAGTCTTTAAATTGTTTTCCTATGCCATCATGATCTCTCTTTTTTTTCAGAGAGAGACTACTGTTAATATTATGAATAACCAGACATGTGTCCACATCCGATACTCAGAAAACATCTGCAACGGGGGGGAATACCACGTTCTGGTCCAAGAGCTCCGTCTGGATGACCTCCTGTTTCAGCAGTACTTCAGGATGAGCAAAGACGTGTTTCGACGAGTTGCTCGGAAAAGTGGGTCCACTGATTTTAAAGGCGGACACCCATATGCGTTTGTCAATCGGACCCGCCGAACGACTCGCCATCTGCCTATGGTACGTTTTGTGTATTTCTATTTCTTTAATATGACTCTGTATATAAAGAGAGAATGCATGCCATGGATGAATGAAGTCTGTGATTTAGTTCAGATGGATGACATTAATTAAGATAGCTAGGTAAACACAGTATTGCTCCCCTGTGTACATGGCGTGTGTGTGTGTGGGGGGGGGTGGTCTGTGTGTGGGTGTCTGTGTGTGTTGGGGGGGTGGTCTGTGTGTGTGGGGTCTGTGTGTGTGTGTATATGTGTGGGGACATATACTTTTTTTTAATCATGTATATTATTTTTTTCTCAGGTACCTGGCAACCGGTGACTCATACGTCCTGTATGAGTCACCGGTTGCCAGGTACTTGAGCATTCAGCTATCGGGTCGGGCATGCAACAGTGGCTGTCATCGTCAGGGAGGTTGCCAGTGCCATCTGGACTGCCCTGGTCGAGGAGACCATGCCGGTACCACAGACCGAGGACTGGAGAGCCATCGCTGCTGGGTTCCAGGAGCGCTGGAACTTTCCGAATTGCGTTAGTGCCATTGATGGGAAGCAGGCTCTGGCAAATTCTGGGTCCCTGTACTTCAACTATAAGTCCACCCACTCCTTGGTACTGCTGGCTGTCGTGGATGCCCAGAACCTCTTCAGGGTAGTGGATGTTGGAGGCTTTGGAAGGAGCAGCGACAGTGGGAGCCTGCGGAATTCTGCATTTGGAGAGAGCCTCAGAGATGGCAGTCTGCAGCTACCACCTGACACCGTCATCCCAGGAGCAGAGCGGCTCGGCCTTCTTCCCCATGTGTTTGTAGGAGATGAGGCATTTCCGCTGCTGGACAACCTGCTGCGTCCGTTCCCTGGACGTCACACGCGTTCAACTACCGCCTCAGCCGGGCCAGGTTGGTGGTTGAATATGCGTTTGGCATCCTCTCATCTCAGTGGAGAATGTTCAGGCGTGTCATCACTACCAGCCCGGAGGTAGTAGAGTTGTGTGTGAAGGCCACCTGTGTGTTGCACAACTTCCTCCGCAGGAAGACGACAGGAAGGACATCACGCACACCTATCGCAGAGTCCACGGATGAAGCTCCAGCTACTCCAACCCTGCGTGATGCACCGAGGATGGGCTCCAACAATGCCACACGCAGATCCATCCAACTGCGGGACACCTTCCGCAGCTATTTCAATGAGGGTGCAGTGCCATGGCAGCAGAATGTGGTGTAGGGTCACCATGGCTCTTTTAAGAGCCTCCAAACCAAAAGCTCTTTTAAGAGCTACCCATATTTTCTTTAAAAAGCAAATATTCCAAATGAGCCATTTTAAAAATCAAACATTCCTAATAAACATGTTTCTTAAATTGATATGACTAACAACCTTTTTCCTTCAGCCCTGTTTTACTGATAAACCATTCATGATTTCAACAGGTTTTCACATGAACAATTATACAGAAGACAGCACATTATACATCGACATACATGAAGCTTCTGTATCTTCCGTATGTTGCAACTGACAAACGACATGAACAAGTGAAGCCATAACATACTTTAAATAACTTTTATTTATAATAATGTATATGTAATATTGTGAGTGAAGTGTGTGCAGTGATGAGTGTAAAACATGTAGTGTGGATCAGTATGGCTGTAAATAACAACAAAAAAGGGATGAATCAGTCTTCCTCCTGCTCTGCTTAAAAAAATGCCTTGTGAATTTCAGCCTCATCTTCTTTGACATGGACATCCTTCGCAATGAAGGCAAGAGGCCCCGGAGAAACAACTCGTCCTCCTCCACCACTGGACGAGGTTGAGGTCGTGGCATGGAGAGAACAGGAGCGATGGCTGACAGCAAAGGCGGACATCTCCCTTCCCCTTCTTCCCCGGCCCTCAACATTATCCTCCTCCTCTCCTGTCTGCCCTGCCTCAGCTTGCCGGCTGCTGACTGGCTGAGTCTCACCAAGGCATTCGTCTAGCTGGCTTTGGCTCTCATCCTCTGGCACCTGGCTGGGGTCAGGAGTAGTACAGGGGGGTGGAGGCAGGGTTTGCCGGGGGGATATTGCTGGACGTCTCATGGTCAATGAGAAATGGGGTTAAAAAACCCATCGCTGCCGTGAAACGCCAGGGCTTATATCGCCCTGACGACCCTGCCCCGCTTCTTTTTGCCTCCTTCTCCCTAGCTTTCTCCTTCCGGAACCTGTCCCTCAGAGACTTCCACCTTGTCCTGCACAATTCCTCTAATGAAATGAAATAAAGTTAATTTGTTGAACTACTTGAAGAATTGACTAAATTATTTCTACATTAATGAAAAGCAAATCCCTTTATCACTGTCATTTGCATAAAAGGTTTTACATTCACACTTTATATGATGAACATTTATGACATTAATGTCTATGGTGCTATTTTATGCTACATTCCATGCTGGCTAAATATACTGTCTATGCCTGCAAGCTGTCCATTCAATGATAAAATTAAGTACACTGGATATATCAAATCAAGTTTTATTTATATAGCACATTTATAAACGATTTTTGGTCTAGCCAAAGTGCTGTACATATAATAAAACTAGCCTACAGTAGAGACACTTTACAGCTAATACAACAGCACAGTTTGTTCAGAATATCATATATAATATAAACTCCCCAAACAGGCGAAAACCTACCAGTTCCACCCACTGTCTCTGCCACCTCCCTCCATGCCTGGCTCCTCAGGTTTGTATCCCGGTAGATGAACAGAGACTGATCATATAGCACCGGGTGATTCACTACCGCTATAATTAATTCTTCCTCCATTTTTTGGAATATGAGGAAAATAACCTGCGTAGTCTTAACTTTTGAAGCGAGCAAGGCTCTACTTCGCTTCCCAAAATGCAGTTCGGCAAAAAGTGACGTCACCCAATTCAAAGTGAATGGGGAGAAGCGTTGGAAGCTTCAACGCATGCCGCTGTGTGGACGGGCAGTAACGGCCCCTACACACGGCGACGTGCGTTGCCGCTTCAACGCTTCTGCCCATTCACTGTGAATGGGGTGACGTCACGATTCGCCGAACTGCATTGTGGGAGCAAAGCGTAGTTTCTCTCGCGGTGCTCGCTGCAAAAGTAGAGCAATGTTCTACTTTTGACGCCTCGACGGAGGCGTCAGCCAATCGAATCATATGCCAGTACAAGCTCTAGCCAATCAAACCGCGTGCTTGTGTGTCTGGGGCGGGAGATTCATGTGATTGGTTGTGGGTCGAGTTTCAGCCCCCCCCCCCACAAAGCACGCTGCCGTGTGTAGGGGCCGTAACAGTTTTTCTGGCCCCATAACATTGAGGTTCTTAGCGATTCGGGCTGAGTATGCTAAACTAGAGAGAATCGCTAGCAAGGGGGCTACAACTACAACAAAATGAACATATTTGACCGTGATTTAATTATAATACACGTTTCAAAATGATGCCGAAGTAACAACATACTGATACCGGTTAGTAAAAACCATGAATTAATGCTTTGACCAGTCAGCAGACAAGACGGCAGGCGAAAAACCTTTTAAAATGCGTGTTTTCTAAATGGAGATCGGCTAAGCTAACGCTAATATGCTCCATCGTATATTTTTCAAGCTAAAAGCCGACCATGTGGCAGACAACACATGTCCATGTTAGCATACCTTTGCAATGCAAATCAGCCGAACCTCAGCGTCGCAAAGGTTTTCCCTCCTGGAGCTCCGTTAGCGCGCCAGTCGCCACCTGAACCGGGGATTGTAGTTGTTCATAGGCCGCTTCAACACACTCCGTCGGTCTGCTGCACTGACGGGGACAAAGAAATTACTGTTACCACCTATCAGAAATGTCGATCTATGAAGCTGTAACACGTTTAATCTTAAATGTTGTTTAACGTACTTAATTGCCAAAAATAATATCGTTGGAGCTACGGTGAAAACATGTTTGCTGATGTCGACATCGTGCTCTTAAACGGTTGATTCCCTCGCACACATTACATTCTAGTTGATCGTTAACTCACGGTAATCCTCCCTTAATTATGCAGTCCGTCTTTTACCATATATTCTGGCCATAAAACAGTTTAATGTTGTGTTTCCTCCCTCACGCCAGGCTCGACCTGACAGACCCGCATGCATGGATGTATAATAAGAACCCGCATGTCCTCAATGCTGGCCGACAGACGGGTTGCCAGAATATTGCCAAAACCCCCATTCATAGTTATATATTTTTCTGCCACTGATATTCATCTTATATGTGCTAAGCTAACAGCCGACCACGTTTCTGGCTACACTTGTCCATCGTAGCATACCTTAGAAGTCTAGGGCCAGACATGATAAACGTTTCTAAAACATTTGTCATCTTTCAGAGAAGCGTTAGCTAGCTAATGTTAAACTTGGCTAATGTACCACAAACAAAAATCTAGTGCCGCATTAACTGATAATTCACTAACAATCAACTAAATAATTCGCAATCAATTAATGTTACACTTTAAATCAGACATTTTCTATATTAATCATTTCAATACAACATTCAAACAAAGTGCTCACCTTGAGGATGATCAGTCCCGTTGAGAACAGCAGAGTGCCACTGCCGAACATGTAAAGGCGAAATACTGTAGAAAACCCCCTGCAGATTTCTGTTGGAGACCCCGTTCTTAGCTCGAAGCATACACAAAGAATTTAGTTTGAACTCTAACCTTGGATTTTTAAATGACACACTTTAAACAAGCAACATAATAAAGATAGTCGAGATAACTACTTTAATGTAGTAAGCAACTCAATTCAATATTTTTTGTTCACCATATTTTCAGACAAACAATTTTAAGTTTGCGTTTTTACAGTGAGCAGAGGCCTGTACTACGAAGCAGGATTTTCGAGAAGGGTCTAGCTGCGGCCGCGGACAGTACACAACAGTACACGATGGTACACAACACGTCCACCTGACACGACACTACGGTGGCTGAGAAGGGTCTAGTAGTGATGTTACGTATTGCACCGAGGCTTCGGAGCGTGTGTCGAGTAATCGCCGAAGCTTTTTGTGAAGCCTGAATCGAGGCTTGTATCGTTTTGGGCCAGTGACGTCATCGATGACAAACGAAGCCTCGCTGCCTGTCGATACCACGTGACTGCTTCAGGAAGCGATTCAGATCGTTTGAACCGTTGAACCACAACGCTCATACCCATGGATCTATAATAAGAACCATATTACCCCTCCTGCACCCGGGCCCGGTGACACGATGGAATCAAGAGAGCTCAGACCCTCACTTATATAGAGGTCGGAACATGTCATAAGTATAAATAGATACATGCATAAATACATGTAGGAATAAAAACATGAATAAATAAATGAATAAATACTGGAATAAATATGTTGCTGTGTTTTCAGGGAGCTTTAGTGTGTGTGCTGTGGCTCAGCTGGAAAGCAGTTGACTCACGATCGCAGGGTCCCTGGTTCAACGACTGAACAATACGTACTTTTTTTTGTTTATAAAAGCTACAGCTAAATGAGATAATGTAGTTAATAAATGTATTCTTTGATATGGTTTTGCCTTTCTCAGGCTACAACATGGTTAAGTTTCCGAATATTATTAAGGAATACAAATCCCTCTTTGCAATGTTTACCAGCCTCCTTAGGCTTTTCAATCACAATCATTAAACTGGAATAAATACAATATTGTTAACATGAACATATGATTTAATGTTCGTTATTTAGAGGTATTCTAAGGCTTTACTCAATGGGAACTCTGTATGAGATAGAGCACACTGTTGAGATGTCCAATCTGCCTGTTTTACACACTTTGACCAACAGGGGGGTTTGTGTTCAAATGAAGCCCATGATGAAGCCTCATGAGATGAACCCTTTTGCGAACCAATTGGCTGGAAAGCTTCAAAGCTTCATAAGGCTTCATCTGACCATCACTCGGGTCTAGCTGCGGCCGCGAAACTTGTACTTCCAAATATGGTCAGAAGAGAGCACGCCCAACACGTGAGACGCTGACGCAAGGATATTTAAGGAGACATGGGCCCTTTCTCATTTTTCGAACTCCCCTCCTCGACTCCTATCCTCGATACTTAGTCCCGCCCACAGGAGATGCGAGCGGAGGAGCCGAGGAGGGGAACCGAGGAGAGAGGAGGGGAAGCAGCAGGCGGTTAGAGAAATGAGAACTCCTCTCCTCTGAGCGGTCATTTTAAAGAGACGTCCATTAATGATGACAGAAGGCACAGCAGCCCTCTGTCTGATGGACAGATGTGTTCATGACCACTTCTATATTTAATTTGATTCATTCACAGTGCGGTATAATGAGACAATAACAGGCTACAGATGCGGACACGCACACACACATATATATGTATATATTTATATAAATATATACAATTTCAGAATCAAACAGAGCACTCTCATAATAACGTAACACTATCAGAGACTGGATATATCCCCCCCCCTCTCCCCCCTGGTCGCTACAATGAGGAAAATAAATTACGGGCCAAAAGTAAGCAGAGGACACCAAACCAACAGAGACCTGTCTGTCCGCTGCATCTACGCACACACTGTACCACACACACCTACACTACACACACACACACACACACACACACACACACACACACACACACACACACACACACACACACACACACACACACACACACACACACACACACACACACACACACACACACACACACACACACACACACACACACACACACACGCACACGCACACGCACACACACACGCACACGCACATACACGCCCCCTACTACGCCCCCTACGGTGGCTGAGAGACTGTACATGGCATGTTATTGTAGCATTTTAAGCAACTATTAGGTAAATAAATACTACTGAAGAATATGTACATTTTAATCCAATCAAATAGGACAATGTCCCGACAACAAACCTCCATGCAGTCAGAACCAGCCTGTTTCGGTTCAACGATGCCGGCGGCGGCGGTTTTGACAGTCTCTGCGGCCGCAGAGCTGCTGCTTTGGGTTCATCTGGCTGCGCTGGTTCTGTGGTTGAAGGACCAGGCTCCGGAGGTGCATATGTCAGGGATGTGACATTCAAGTTGTTGAATTTCAGCTTAGTTTGACTGTATTTTGTTTTATGCGCCGGTTCTTCTGATATGTTTGCAAGTTTATCTATCTAGGTTAACGGCTGACACACACATAACAACGTAGGCTACATAACGTAAACAACGTAACAAATAAACACATCTAGCTTTGTTATTGGTTGTAATGTACATGGATACATTTGAATGGTGTGACAATGTCCTATTAGATTGGATTATGTGTTGATTAGATAGATACACACTCCTACCACAAGGTGTCGCCACATAGTTGTGACCTATGTTTAAATCCACATGTACGGTAAGGGACCCGAACAAGACCTCTTGATTAAACTAGGCTAACACTTTAGCACGGAGCACGAGTCAGTTCATTAATAGACTAACAAACAAAACATGGTACCAGGAGTAAATTATGAAGTGAGGAGTTGTGACAGGCGACATGGATTAATTAAAGCCACCGGAGACGCTAAAACTTTCGGGAAATGTCGACAGCAACTGGCGGACCTTCAAGCAGCAGTTCCAGCTTTACATCACGGCCATGGGACTGGAAACTAAGCCGGATGCTAGGAAGGTAGCGCTACTGCTAACTATAGCAGGCCCAAAGGCGATAGAAGTGTACAATACTTTTGTGTATGAAGAGCAGGCTGATAAAGACAAACTGGATAAAGTGCTCCATACATTTGATGCCCACTGCTCTCCCAGAAAGAACAAAACATACGAGAGATATGTATTCCGTTCACGTGTGCAGCAGCATGAGCCTTTTGATAGCTTTCTGACTGACCTGAAGCTAAAAGCACAGTCATGCAACTTTGCTACGCTGAGGGACTCCATGTTACGGGACCAGATCGTTTTTGGCGTGGAGGATAAAAAGGTCAGAGAAAGGCTGCTAAGGGAAACGGAGCTGACATGTGAAGCAGCTATACAAATCTGCCATGCAAGCGAGCTGTCCCAAATGCACGTCAGGACTTTCAGCGAGATAGCGGGCGCGGCTAACGTGAGTGATGGCGCAGCAGTTCGTGCGGTCTCCAGCCAAGGCAAATGGCGCGCACAGACGCGGCCAACACAGCGGTCGGAAGAAGGGACATTCAGCTGTAAGCGCTGCGGCTCGAAGCACAAACCACGACAGTGTCCGGCATTTGGTAAGCAATGCTCTAATTGCCAGGGCCAGAACCATTTTGCTAAGCAGTGCTTCTCAAAAGGAAATGAGAGGACGAAAGGAAAGTCTGTAAACATAGTGGAAGACGATGATTTAAGTGAGACATTTTTTGTTGGCATGGTGAACTGTGAAACTGAACAAAAAGAGGTTAATGCAATCAGAGAAGACAAATGGATAGCTCCACTGATGATTAACGGGACAATAATAACTATGAAACTGGATACTGGTGCAAAAGCAAACCTGATGAGCCTGTCTGACATCAAGGCAATGAAAGATAAGCCACAAATAAAATAAAAAAAAAACACACTGCCAAGCTATTCAAAGCAAAAGAGACACCCAAAGCTGCAACACCAACTACAACAACAAAAGATGAAGCAGAAAACATGGTATGACAAAACAGCTAAGCAGCTTCCATTGCTATCAAGTAATGACACAGTCAGGATTGAGGGTCCTGATGGATGGAGAACTAAAGCCACTGTTCTTCAGGAAGTAGCACCGCGATCTTTCACTGTGAGGACAGAGGAAGGACAAATCTTCAGACGCAATCGTCGCAGTCTTATGAAAACAAAAGAGGCTGGTCAACAGCTCAGTGAATCCATCATTGAGTCTGAGTTCACACCTTCACCACAGACAGACTGTGATACTAACACTCCAAGTGAACATGTGGTCAGAAGATCTACAAGGGAAATCAGAAAACCAGATAGACTGAATCTGTAGTTGAGAGACTGATTTAATGGATGTTAAAATGGTGTAAATGTTTAGACAATTTCCAAGTTTGTGCTAGTTAGCATTCTGAGTACATTTAGACCAGATGTTTATTTGTTATGGCATGGTAGAGAAATCAAAATGTTTGGTTAAAATTGATGTTGCACTATTTGTTTATATTACCTCAAAGAAAGGGGGATGTGTTGATTAGATAGATACACACTCCTACCACAAGGTGTCGCCACATAGTTGTGACCTATGTTTAAATCCACATGTACGGTAAGGGACCCGAACAAGACCTCTTGATTAAACTAGGCTAACACTTTAGCACGGAGCACGAGTCAGTTCATTAAAGGAATGGTCCACTCATTAGATAATTAATCAAAACTTCAGTATTTAGTGAAACGTTATGTTTAAACCATACCCTGAAGAAATCAGCGATATTCCCCGGTAAATAATGATTTTATAGCTCTTTTTTATCAAAACCTGTATATTCCGTCTGGCCGCCGCCATGTTTGCCATTTTCAGTAGTCACGTGATGGTCGTGACGTCATCCATGCGTTCACTTTGTCAACACACGGAAACATGGCGGGGTATTTGAGTTCGGACTCGTCAGCAGAGGAAGAAGTTTTGACCAATGTGAAGAGATTGGATGGGGGAATTCAGCCATACATAAGAGTATGACAATACGACACCCTCTGTCCTAAGACCCTCACATCGTACAAGGAAACACTTCCGAAGAAAACCCCCAGTTTAAAGGGAACATGGGAGAAACCTCAGGGAGAGCAACAGAGGAGGGATCCCTCTCCCAGGACGGACAGACGTGCAATAGATGCCGTGTGTAAATTGAAAAGATAATACATTTGCAACATAGGTAGTCCAAATGTTTGGAAATGCATGTGTGTATAATAGGAAGATGATATAAGATACTATATGTATGCATGTAGTACCACCCTTGCTAGCGATTCCCTCTCTAGTTTAGCATACTCAGCTTCGTTGTCCCTGGCCATAGAATCACGATTTTATGGGGCCGGAAAAAACTGGGGGAAAATACACACTAGCCGGTACTACGCTATATGGAAAGGCCACCAAAAACTGTCCTGGCCTGGACACTAAAGGACGTTAAAACGGGGCTAGCCGCTGCAATGGAAATGCGCTATAACATACCTTATTCTTACTCCGAGCACTACTTCTGCTCCTCCGTCGCTTCACACTTGCAGAGGGCGATTTCTCAACTGGCCGAACTGGTGTCCTGGTCGGTGATGACACCAGAAAGACCGATGGTACTGCATCTCCATTGAGTAATGGTTGTTCCATAAATCCCATGTTATGTTTTATCATACTCTCAGAGTAGTCGTCCGGAAATTTGAAATGTTCGCTGCATACATGAGCCTGTGAATCTTTCGGTTCGGGCCGGCCACATTTCGCTAGCCACTGCCTCCGAATGTACTTCTTACGCTTACCTTTTGGCAACAGATGGAACCGAGCATTCCGTGGATTGTTCCTATCAGAATTGTGGCAATATTTCGCGATACAGTGAGGCATATTTGAAGAGAGAAACTACAGTAAATAACATGGAGATCAACGTGTCTTCGAAAACCAAACGCATGGTTTACGTCACGTCCGGAAAATGGCGGCGCCCACAGTGTTGATGTTATTTCGGTATATAATCAGTTTAAAATCACTGATAATGTCATCGGATTAAAAAAAAAAGAGACTGGTCTGTTTTATCGGATGATAATTATTTAAAAATGAGTGTCATGAGCATACCATTCCTTTAATAGACTAACGGAGCGTCCACACGACAGCTTCAAAAATAGCTTGGAGCTGGGCGTGTCTGGAGCTTGGGGATTTTATTCAAGCAACACGGCCAACAACCAATCACATGAATCTCCCGCCCCCGACATACAAAGCAAAAAATCCCGGGGATTGTATGGGAGCAATATATATATATAAACTCCCCAAACAGGCGAAAACCTACCAGTTTCACCCACTGTCTCTGCCACCTCCCTCCATGCCTGGTTCCTCCGGTTTGTATCCCGGTAGGTGAAGAGGGTCTGGTCATACAAAACCGGGTGATTTGCTACGGCGATAGTTAGTTTCTCCTCCGACTTTTTTTGAAATATAGAAATGAACGGCGGGATATCTCTCCCAGCTTAGACGCGGTTTGATTGGCTACGGCTTCAGCTGTCAGATTTTGGGAAACGGGATTTGATTGGCTGGCGCTGGCTACTCCGGCGTCTCAGGCGACAGAAGTTGAACATTGTTCAACTTCTGTCGCCTGAGACGGACCGCTCTGCTACCCACAATTCAGTTCGGCGAAAAAGCGCGGCTACGTGACGTCACCCCATTGAAAGTGAATGGGCAGATTGGAGCTTTCGACGCTGTCGACGCTGTAGTGTAGACGGGCCGTTACAAACAAAACAGATTACAATGTACATATTCTTCCTGTTATGTCTGCCTGCTGTATTTTACCTAATGCAAAGTGACCTGCTCATGGGCGGCGCCAGGATTTTTTTGCTGTAGTAGCTTAGCAGTTGCTATATGACAGCACGGCGTTGCTAGTTAATTTTCAAAATAAACAAACAATACCAGTGGGCCAAGCACAGCCTGTTCATATTGTAGCGTTCACCGCTATTCAAGATCACTCAAGCCTTCAATGTCGAAAACGTTCTCTTTATTTACAGAACCAATCAATAGTGTAACACATGACTTTCACGTGACACACACCGGAAAACGCACACACATACACACACACACCTGGAAGGGGCGGTCTCTCCCTAACTCCCACCAACAACATTGCCTAAATAACGCACTTTTCCTCCTCTCTGGCCTCATTCTGTGACTCTCCTCCTCCTCATTCTCAGTTCTCTTCTCCTCATTCACAATTCCCCGTGTTAGATCTCACTGTCAGCACGCCTCGAACAATGCGCCATGTCGGAAAATACAACACATTCTTGATTCATTTAAAATGACCATTTGTAACTGAGAGGAGTGACTGCTCATTTCTGCCGAGATGCTCAAAGGGTGAGACGCTGTGTCTGAGAATCACGGACTAGCAGAATTTGTATATTCTGGAGTGGAGCTCTGCAGAGAGCAGGGTGGAGGAAATGAGGGCAATGGATCAAGAGGAGCAGCGCTAGTTCCACTGCAGCTCGTGGTAGCAGCTAGCTGGTCCTGCTGCTGACGGTGCAGCGGGTCAGTTGGCGGGGGCACCTGTTCTTCGTGGTCCCAATCCTCCCGGTTTTCATAGTGCACATCGGGATCCTTGTGGATAGCAGGGTTGTCCAGCTGGACCAGCTCCGTTGGAGAACGCGGTCGTTTACGCTGACTTGTGACTGTGAGAAATGTTTCCATTTTCGATCTACTGAGAATTAGCCAAGTAACAGTTCACGCAGTAAATTACAACGACCCGCCCCTGATAGATCCCGCGAAAATGTATCATATGTATACACATTCTCGCGGGCTGCGAGAATGTGTATAAATATGATACATTTTCATATCAAAACAATGGGGTTGCTAGGCCAATTGTTGGAGTTGCTATAGCAACTCCTAGATACCCCCTGGCGCCGCCCCTGGACCTGCTGCTCCATCGAAATCAGTCGCATTAACCCGAAGACACATTTTGAGTTGTATACACTGTTGGAAAGTATATTTTCGTTTGGATTACTGGTCTGGGGGAAGCGTGTGTGTGTTTGTGTATTTTTGCGTTTGTTTCCCGGGGAAAACTCTCAGGAGAAACACCGGCTGTTGTTATGCTTGCTGTGACGTCAAGTTACTCCATTCAGAGAGAGAGAGAGAGAGAGAGAGAGAGAGAGAGAGAGAGAGAGAGAGAGAGAGGAGAGAGAGAGAGAGAGAGAGAGAGAGAGAGAGGAGAGAGAGAGAGAGAGAGAGAGAGAGAGAGAGAGAGAGAGAGAGAGAGAGTTTCATTGCACAACAGTTGTTGGGAGGCGGTCACAGGCTCTTTAATACATTAGCATATTCAGTATCATTCAAGTAGTACACGTTTGGCAGCAATGTCCAAATAATGTACTTGTACATCTATTTAGAAGTCTCGCAAAGATGACCTCTAAAATGACTTTATCTGAAATATATTTATTAAATATATTACATATATATTATTATATTTATACATATTATATAATTATATATACATTTTCTGTAGTTTCTACAGAATGCAAGCAAATTCAACACTTTCGAACTGGAAATAATTTCAACTTGAATGATACACAACATAGTTTACAGTTTTAAGAATGTCTAATATTTGAATAAGAATTTCAACAAACTTAGTATTTGTTTTTTTACAGTATTTTTATAACAGAATTTGTTGGCAATTCTACATTTGTAATAATCTGAAGTTTGTATACATTTGATACATTTTCTGAAACAAAAATATTAACTTTGCACAACTTTCACTTAATGGAATTGTTAGTATGTAGTACTCAAAATAAGAAGTTTCCATACATATGAAAGGTACATTTTCTAGACCAAAAATAATAACTTGGCACAACTTTCACTTAATGGAATTCTTTGTATCTGGAACTCAAAGTTAGAAGTTTTTAAACATATGAAAGATACATTTTCCAAACCAAAGACAATAAGTTAGCACAACCTTTACTTATTTAACATGTTTAGTATGCAGAACTCCAAACTTGAAGTTGTACAACATTTGAATGAGTTATCTCGACAAAATATAATTAGTTGACTCAATTGAAAAGAGAAACTTACAAATTTGAGTTGGCCTCAAAGCTTAAAAATCTTGTGCAGCCTGTTGCCTTGAAATTTTGAGTTGTCCTAACTTTTTTTTTTTACAGTGTTGTTGCTAAACCCATGTGAGTGTATTGACCTAGCATACAATACAAAACCTGTAGAGATTACATTGATATGACACACATAAGGAAGTGGTCAAACAAGCATATTTTACAAAATGTTTTCACGCCATTCATTTTTTCACAGACTGGTAGGGTCTTAAAAGCTGAATGATTTCACTTTGAAGGGATATGGATGAAATTCTCTTTTATGTTGTAAATGTAAAGCTTTTATAAACCTTAGGAATTAATTTTCTGGATATCAATTGTGTAAGTTTTTTTTATAACGCCTACATTTTTTTATTGGCTATAGAGAAATTACCTGTGTTGACCATTTCAAAAAATCAAGAACCATCGAGAAATGTTTCAAATCCAAACGATACTCAAGCTAGTAGTGGGAGTTGTTGTATATTTTGTCATAATTTATTTTTAGGTTACTATTCATGTTTTTTTAGATTATGATTTTCAATGTACATCCTGAATCTCAAAAAAGGGATCAGTAAAGTTATTACATACATTTTCCAATACTCTCATCCAATACTTGTTGGTGATCACCATGACCAAATATCTACCGGCGGTTAAGGTGCATGCCACAACCAAATACAAGTACAATGATGAAAAGAAATATGAGGAAAATATCAATTCAGGTCCATGAGAGTTGCCAACATGGCTGTGGTAATACACAGTTAAAATATCAGATTTAATTGCTATTTGATTACTACATGTTAGAGGCAGCATACTTTAAATGGGCTCTTGGTGAGATACCAGCGTAAAGACAGAACTATGGGCTGCATGTGTTCATGAAAGAAGCATCTTATTGTGACTGTAAACACTTTAATGTTGTCTGAAACCACCATAGGCACCAAACATGATTTCAAGAGTCTTATTGTGGTGGGAAGATGGCATGGAAAACCGATTTGTATATTGCATGCTTTGGAATGTTGTGGAGATAGAGGTCTTCTTTGCCTTAAGTGCCTATTTCACGAGTGGATTACACAACACAACATCACAGTCATTGGTGATGAGCAATCGGATTTGAAAGACTCCTGTCCTGTGATGTCTGAAAACACGTATCTTCTTTGAATAAAGTCTTACTGCAACTCTTAAAAAATGCTGGGCCTGTTTCAACACCAAACGGAGATGCTGCTGACACGGTTCAATTATGTTGATAACAGAGTCTTGTTGTAGCAACTCTGAATACAGACCTGCTCTTATAAATACTACAGAATTATGCTTTTGATCGTTATGTCATACACCCTGGTTTTTAAATAAACCAGGGTCCATTTTGGATGAATGAAGTTGTTTATTCCTTCTTATTCCTTAAAATAATATAAAAAAACGATGTATCAGCTCCAATTGGGGCCTTTGTTCCTGTAATATAATATTACAATTAAGTTAGTTCAGTAGTTTAGTCCATTGCAAAAAAATATAAAGTTTAAATATTTATAACAAAGGTCCAAATGCTGCCTTATTATTGGGTTATAAAGCAGCAGTATTATACTGCAGCATGAATGCTTTAAAGCTACACTTTTAAACAAGTTTATATATTTTTGATCAATGCAACATCTTATGTGAAAGCTTCTGCTTAAAATAAATCCAGTTCAATGCAACACATCTGGCACCACTTTACAATTAGACTACCCTTATAAAGGATTCATAAAGGGTTTATAATTATGTTATGAATTAGGTTGTAAACACTTTATTAATCATTAAGAACCATTTATAAACCAGTTATAACATAGTTTTCATACATCAACACAGGCTCACAATTTGGCAAGATGACGAAGCCTTATATTGGCTACTTAGCGAGAATCAACTCAGTGAGCAACAGATACCAAGGATGCTGGCTGATGAAGAAGACGAAGTAAGCTAAGTAGCCAATATAAGGCTTATCACTCAGTACAGATAAATGTGGGCTCACTATTTGGCAAGCAACCGGTCACAGTTGCCCTGTTTATCTCATGTCTTATAAAAGCTTATTAATGATTTATAAAGTGCTCACAACCTAATTAATTAATTAATTACAAACTATTCGTAAACCATTTATAAGGGTAGTCTTATTGTAAAGTGGTACCACACATCTTTTATCTAATTTCTCCCGATTTAGTTCAATGTTCCTACTTCCATAAACCAATCACCTGTGTTTTTTAAGGAAAGAAAGCTCTGTTAAACACTCTTTAAACGCTCTGCCCACAGACAGATAAAGTTAGCAATTAGCTAGTGGTCGTAGTGGAGCACTTAGCAGCTAAAGAACTGTAATCACATAATATCATGTTAATATTGGAATACAAATTCCAATATCATCCTCAATATGCTTCTACAAAGTGAACCTAAGATCAACTCTGTCGGTGGACGGTTTGATCTTAAGGTAGTTGGCACAGAGCTTCGCTCTTTATGTGTGAATCAAAGAAACCTATTAGAAACCTGATTACCTAAGAGGACTGGACTGGCAAGCAGTGTTGGGCAAGTTACTTCCAAAATGTAATATATTACATATTACTTATTACTCTCTTTTGAAAGTAATAAGTTACATTACAAAATTACTGTCTCTGAAATGTAATGAGTTACACTACTTTAGTTACTTTTCTAGTTACTTTCACCAAAATAACCGCAAAAGAATGGCTAGGTATTTTAAATGCTGAAATGTAGTTTAGTGCAGCTCATTATACATCCAATGAAGGGCAATGTGGTATAGCATAACAACTGTGTAGGCCCTTAAGGCTACTAACAACTTGTATTACACGGGTTAGTCGAATACTCGATTCTGATTGTAACTTCTTAACAGGTGACACGTTGTTAATACAGTAGTACAGACCACTGTCAAGGACTCTAATGAAGGTTGCTAAGGAAAGAAAGAGAAAGGAAAAGAGGTTAAAAGACGGAGCGCTGGACGTCAGATATATCACCAGAAAACTGGTATCACATCATCATGTGAGGTTGACTTTGTGACCTGGAGAACATTTCAGCTGCAACATTAGCTTGTTGATACGCTTGGGATATGAGATCTTTGTGTAGCCATTCGTGGTGAAGGCATCTGTGCTATTGTATGCATTATTTTTGACCCAACATTTCTACAGGCAGAATATGGCACTATTTTCACATGAATATTCCATTGTCTATTTGTATACCACGAGCTGCAAAATGACCACCTAACCCCACTGTACAGGCGGGTACTTGTTTAGATATACCTGGGCAGGCTCTGTGTTGCCGTGGTATCCTGGCACCTGCGGGCCGCAGAGGGGCGGCGTAGTTTCGGGCAACGAAGAGTGCTGCTCCGGGGTTGAGGGCGGCGAGTCAGGCGGGAGTAAGCTAGTGTCCACATGGAGGGTAACGTGATGTCCCCATCTGACCTGTTGCTACGGTCTGCAGTAGATGCAGTGTTGCTGGCGTTTAGCGATGGCTGCTTTAACCATTTTCGTATAAATGATTATCCACAGATGTGTGTCACTGCTGTGGAAGCACTTTGGAAATGATGCACGCGCAGCGGAGCAGGTCACGCGCACCTGACACAATTTGTTGTTAGTATTTTTCGCTCCGTTCTCTTTTTTGACTAGAGAGTGCATAACATTCAACTGCCCCGAAGATCCCGACGCGAAGCCTGAAGGGTAAACACACCAGGTTTACTAATCTACTACCCGCACAATTTGTCTGGTGTCGGAATGTCTCGCTATGTTAGTACATTGTTAAAAAACAAAACACCATTTAATGTCGGGTTAAAATGTGTTGTAACTGCGTTACTGAGCATTGTAACGGGTAATATATTACCCACATTTCATTAGTAATGCGTTACATTACTTCGTTACAGCAAAAAGTAATATATTACTGTAACTCCGTTACTTTTGTAACGCGTTACACCCAACACTGCTGGCAAGAGGCTCAGAGAGGCAACATCTTTGGCCTCCTTTATTGCCAAGATGTCATGCAATAATGAAACATTTGGTATCAGCAATTTAAAACCAAATTCCCCACAGAAGAGCTTCAGAATCCTGGACGTCACATGATTTTCTACCGTGATAAGCCCCGTGTCTCTCTTAATCCTGTAAGTGTTGGATTTAGGGGAATTTGGAGAGCTCAATGTTACGTGTTGAAGCGATCTGTTTGTATAATGATACTGTTGCCAGATGCTACCTGAAACTGGGCCTGGGACCAAGAAAGCTAACCTCAGATAGTTTTATTCTCAAAGCTTAACAATTTGGCTTTATTTTGGAAACATATTCATGAAACGTCCTAATTTAAAGGCATTATTTGACATTTGGAAATGTGTTTCTTTCCTCCCAAAAGTAAGTTGCCTACCACTCTTGTACCTGTCTTGTAAATGTGAAGCTATGCAAAATGTACTGATTTAGATTAGCTTAAAACAAAACCGAAAACAGAGGAAATGTGACACGTTGTGGTTGTAACCAAGGAATCAACACATGTTTTCCCTACAAGAAATAGTTTGAAACAATAGTGTGTTTTTGTTGCATATTATGTAACCAGGCTAGCTGTTTACTTATGTTTCCAGTCTATGTGCTAAGCTAAGCCGACGGACTGTTGTCATACAATGTTCGCAGCTATACCTGAAAGTAATGCACCCATACCTGTATAACCCACACAATCCACTTCTATGTTATTCATGTGTTTGTAAACCACCGAATAGGCAGCGTGACAAATGAGTGGCTCCAAAAACACAAGACTTTTACCAAGGGGACCACTGTTGGTGTCAAACCAGAAGTCTATAATGGCTTTTTTGTCACGTACATGTCATACTTTACGTAACACCACTTCCGTAGATATAATTTAATCAAAACCACAATCTCTTTCGTGCAAAGAAAAGAGACTGTTTGCATGTAAAAAGCAGACACTGGCGCGCTCAACATGCTTAGAAGAATGATTGGGTGTTGTAAGTACAGTGAGATCTAGAACAGTTTGTTTTTTTACTAATAAACATTATTGTAGCTTCTTGAAATATCTTAAAGTGATGCTGCATTTACACACCCATACTTTAAATCTCTGTCACTTTAGCATTCAGACGGAAACAGCAGGAAAACCCAGTGTCAGTCATCTGCATGGGAAAGAATTCAGTAGCTATTCCCAGCCTTGTAACTCATGTTCCCATGTGTCAAATATGATTTACTCACAAGCGGCAGGGTGAACCAAACAAATCTGAGAAAGCCTTCAGATTGTACAGATTTTTTCTCTGATCTGATTATCGTTGTTATTGATTGTACACTCAAAAAAATTTAAACTCAAAATTGTTATGCTGTTTCATGTCGCAGTAATATTTTGATCCGAGATGACTTGTCAACAGTAGGAAGACACACTGAAGCTCTTCTTAGAATCCTCAGTGAACCAACATTTCTCTCGTGGGAAAAGCGGATTCTACATGTTTTCCTGTGAAGGGGTCCAGTACAGGTTTTTTGCCTTTTTTGGGTGTTATTCTAAAGACAAGTGAATGACAGTTTTCCCCACAAAAGTATGAATGAAAATTGGGTCATACAAGCTCAAACCTGCCTTAACAACCAGCTGCATCTACAGTTTTCTCATTTTTATGAGAGCAAAAATCATTCAAGAAACCAAGATGCAGGTGGTTGGTAAAGCGGGTATATGTTGTGTAGATTGAATCCACATGTTCTATGCTTTTGTCCATAGAGGGTAAAGGAAATCTGCATGTTGACATCAGTGACATTTCTCCTCCGTCTCTCATCACAAGGCCTTTGGAGACACTTGGCTTTACAAGCATGTTTATTTATTAAAAATCTTTCACGGTTTTACAGGAATAATCGAAGAAACATTCTGAGTGCAGAAAAACTCAGGAGACTAGAAACAGATTTGTACAAAGAGTATAACTGATGAAAAATCAATGAAGGCAACGTCAGAAAACAGTGGAAGCCTTAACCACTCTCTTTCTCGCCTTCTATCCATTACTAACCCCGTCAACCACCAACCGCGACACTTCACCTCCTCTTTATTCCTCCACTCGGCTTCTTAATCCTTCAGGCCCTTTAGTCTTCATGCTGACCAAACTTCCCTTCAATCAATCACTACATTCAATGAATATTTCTAGATTAAGCTTTGGGCATCATTCTAAATGTTAGGAGCTAGCTGTTCTGGAAGGCAATAAAAGCTCAGGCCTTTTGGTGAGTTTTATTATTTCCCACTAAATGTCAATGGTGCAAAAAAAGGGATTTGTTCTGAAATGACTTCATGAGTCCCTCTGCTATCCTGAATCCTCCCTCTTCATACAGGACAGGACCGAGGAAATAATTCATGTTGTGTCCTCCCTGGGAAGAAAAATGCTGGCGACATGTCTGGGACGAGACGAGAGGAGAGGAGAGCGGCGTCTGAAAATAGAGGAGAAGATGACAGAGAGAGATGGATGTGCAAAGAGTGGGACGGAGAGAGACTTGTCAAAACTTGGCCTCTTTGCTGCCTCGTCAACTGAATTGCTTTCAGCATACCGCTCTTACG
The DNA here is from genome assembly GCF_902827115.2 of Pseudochaenichthys georgianus. NCBI lineage: Eukaryota > Metazoa > Chordata > Actinopteri > Perciformes > Channichthyidae > Pseudochaenichthys > Pseudochaenichthys georgianus. Next base: position 16,342,079 of record NC_047525.1, on the reverse strand, counting down.
CATGGTGTGTGTAGTGTGTGTGTGTTTGCTTAAATACTGAACCCGTGCTATCTTAAGGTGGATGAATATACTGAGCCCATGGCATTATTATAATTCAAGAAAACAAAATCACACAAAGCACAGCTTTAAATGAATTGTGAATGTGTGTGTGCATGTACAAGTATCCCGCTAACATTGCTTGCTCAAACACACAGATAGCAATTGATTATGATCCATTATTTTGCCCCAATGTAAATATTTGATAATTTTTTTACAAGGAACATATTTTCAGAACGTTCTACCTCTAAAATGGCTTTTTATGGACAGACATAGGAGGAAATTAACTCTCCATAGCTTTAAGACACATGTATTTCATTTGTCTTCTCATGCTACATATTGTCATATATAATCTGGTAAGGTAGGGGCAGAGGTAATCTATATTCATTCTAAACATGTTTGTGTATGTAAATATCTAGTGTTAGTTAAATAAAATATAACTTCATTAGACCACGCCCGTTTAGGAGATACAAGGGGATATAAACACCCGCTAAAGTTCTTTATGCTACAGTAACATCGTCATCCCATATATGTTTGTAAACATTTGTTAGCATTTAGCTCGATGCTAAAGCCCAAAAGACCTTGGAGCACGGCTATTCATATGATTATCCTTGATATCACACAGCTACTGAGGTGGTGACATGGACATGACGTCATGCAGCCCCTGGCGGCAAAGCCTTGCACCACCTCTGAGAGACTTTCAATATGAAGTATGTCATGGAGCATCAAGCAACAAAACCTCTCTGTCCGTGTACACACACACACACACACACACACACACACACACACACACACACACACACACACACACACACACACACACACACACACACACACACACACACACACACACACACACACACACACACACACACACACACACACACACACACACACACACACACACACACACACACACACACACAGCTCTATCTTCTATAGGGGCATGATACAATACATTAGATTAAAAAGGAATAGGATCACGTTACCTACAAAAATCACATGGCTCTGGTTACAGGTGAGTGCGTGTGTGTGTGTTGTGTGTGTGTGTGTGTGTGTGTGTGTGTGTGTGTGTGTGTGTGTGTGTGTG